>NC_084614.1:18628489-18655989 GCF_033978795.1 Nerophis ophidion | reverse complement strand
GGCCCAGTTAAAGGGGAACATTATCACCAGACCTATGTAAGCGTCAATATATACCTTGACGGTGCAGAAAAAAGACCATATATTTTTTTAACCGATTTCCGAACTCTAAATGGGTGAATTTTGGCGAATTAAACGCCTTTCTGTTTATCGCTCTGGAGGCGATGACGTCAGAATGTGACGTCACCGAGGTAATACCGCCGCCATTTTCATTTTCAACACATTGTAAACATTGGGTCTCAGCTCTGTTATTTTCTGTTTTTTTCGACTGTTTTTTGGAACCTTGGAGACATCATACCTCGTCGGTGTGTTGTCGGAGGGTGTAACAACACTAACAGGGAGGGATTCAAGTTGCACCACAGGCAAGAAATCTGCCGCCAGACCCCCATTGAATGTGCTGGAGTGTCTCCACATTTTACCAACGATGCTAAGGCAGACATGGCACAGAGATGTATGGATAACTTGCAAATGCATTTGCAACGATAGTCAACAAAATCACAAAGGTGAGTTTTGTTGATGTTGACTGCCAGCTAATCAATGCTAAAATGCTACGCTAATCGATGCTAACATGCTATTTACCAGCGGTGCTAAAGCAGACATGGCACAGAGATGTATGGATAACCTGCAGATGCATTTGCAACTATATTACGTTTCCTTCCACCCACATTTAATGCGAAAAAAACACTTACCAATCGACGGATTTAAGTTGCTCCAGTGTCACAAGATACGAAAGTCCTGATCGTTTGGTCCGCACATTTTACCGGCGATGCTAATGCAGCTATTCGGCCATGCTATGGCTATAAATAGCGTCAATAGCTATTCGCTCAATAGCTTCAGTTTCTTCTTCAATACTTTCATGCTCCAACCATCTGTTTCAATACATGCGTAATCTGTTGAATCGCTTAAGTCGCTGAAATCCGAGTTTGAATCTGAGCTAATGTCACTATATCTTGCTGTGGTATTCCCATTGTTTGTTTACATTGGCAGCACTGTGTGACGTCAAAGGGAAATGGATAGTGGTTTCGAAGATAGCGAAAATAAGGCACTTTAAAGCTTTATTTAGGGATATTCCGAGACCGGTAAAATTTAGAAAAAAACTTCAAAAAATACAACAAGCCACTGGGAACTGATTTTTATTGTTTTTAACCCTTTTGAAATTGTGATAATGTTCCCCTTTAAGGCACGCACTACGAGATAAAGGCCTCCATGCCAGAACTCCCAGGCGCACCCCACTTCTGACTACCAGGCACAAGAAAATAGACTCCAGTATGGCAAAAATCATCTGGACCAACCCCAAAGGTTTTGGGAAACTGTTCTATGGAGTGATGAGACAAAACTGGAACTCTTTGGGCCTATGAATAAATGTTATTTCTGGAGGAAAAAAATGAAACTTACAAAGAGAAGAACACTTTGCCTACTGTTAAGCATGGTGGGGGGTCAATCATGCTCTGAGGCTGTTTTTCTGTCTCAAGTACCGGGAATCTCCAGCGCGTTCAAGGCATTATGAATTCAATTTCCTACCAGGATATATTAGCTGCAAATGTCATAAAGTCAGTGACCAAGCTGAGGCTTGGGAGACGTTGGACCTTCCAACAGGACAACGATCCCAAGCATACCTCCAAATCAACATCAGAGTGGTTGCAGAAGAAGGGCTGGAAGACTCTGGAGTGGCCTTCACAGTCGCCAGACCGAAGTCTTATAGAAAAGCTGTGGTGGGACTTGAAGAAGGCAGTTGCAGCACGCAAGCCCAAGAATATGAATGAACTGGAGGCCTTTGCCCAAGAGGAATGGGCTGAAATACCTGTAGATGGTTGCAAGAAGCTTGTGTCCGCTTATGTATCACGTTTGAAGGATGTCATTACTGCCAAAGGCTGTTCTACTAAGTACTAAAGATGCATGTAACTAGGGGGTTGAATCATTTTGTCAATGAGATATTAAGAAAAATTTCCTTTTTTGGTATTTTGTAAAATACAGTGTTACAATTTAAGTTGCATTTGTCTATTTGACACATCTTTATTTGATATGACTATAAACAAAATACGGAATAAATGTCCAACTTGCTAAAACACCAAAATTGTGTGGGGGTTGAATAATTGTGATCACAACTGTACAAACCCTTTATTTATTGAGTCAAACATATTACAGTTTGGTGATTTGGTAAAATTGCAAATAGCTAAAATGATGTACAAAGCAAATTATAACCTGCTACCAAAGAATGTACAACACTTCTTCTCAACGAAAGAGGAGAAATACAACCTTAGAGGAAAATCTGATTTAAAACATCTGTATGCACGCACAACACTTAAAACCTTTAGGATATCAGTATGTGGAATTAAATTATGGAATGGATTAAGTAAAGAAGTTAAACATTGTACTGATATGATCCAGTTTAAAAGGTTGTTCAAATTAATAGTGCTTACAAAGTACAAAGAATAATTATGAGAAATACTTTCCATCTTATTGAAAATAGGATATTCTGCATCTCAGTCTGTTAATAATGACTGAATTAATTGTTTAGATATTACAAAAACTGTTGTGTACACTAATTCACAGATGTTATTTTATTATAAAAAGGTCAGTAAATGATTCTCTGTATTTGTGAACGCTCTGAAGTGGGAAGGTGGAAGGATTGGATGAGCCTTGCTTCTTCCTACTCCTTTTCGGACATGATGTAAAGTGGAATGATATGAAACTTTGTGATGTACTATACTGTAAATGTGTTCATGTTTGAAATAGACTAAAGAAAGAAAGAAAGAATATCGGATCATTGTTCCACATTGATCTCAAAAAACACTGTGCTTATCATCCACAAAGCGCAGGACTAGTAGAAAGGAAACATGTAACAATTAAAAACAGACCAAAGAAATGTATGGAAGAAGCAAAACGTCCACGGACACAATGTAATAGATTTTGTAAAAATGTACATGAACATTACAAGTAGAGCTGCATTAAACGACAAATAAGAAATGCTAAGGCAAGAACAACGGACTATGCTGTCTGTTCGATAAATCTGATCCTAAAACCCAGGTCCCGTGTCCCATAGTTTCATGGGCTTACAATGAATCACTGATTTTTTTGGTATCTCCCAATACCACCATTACAACACTATTTCCTGTAAGAAACTTCAAAGGATTCCCACCACGGGAACAGAGTGGCCAAATTACTGGTGGTACCTCACAGGACATCTAATACAGGGGAAATGGGACACTCTGGTTACTACAAATATTATAGTATATAGTATGTTTATTATTTTACTTATTTGGTGTCTGGTTTGTATTTGGTTTTGTATCGTCCTGTGAGGTGTACTCGTATGCTTGTGAATCTGGGCTATCCATTAAGTAAAGACTACTTATTATGTTGAAGGGGGCAGGAAATATAAGATTTTCTTCATCCTGTTCCTTGTCAAGCATAAGTGTGTAAATATGTGTTTAGTTGTTAAAGTTTAATTGTCTATTGATAATGAATGAATGAATGAGTTACTTGCCCCGGGAGATAGCGAAGAAGCTAAGTTCTTTAAAAGTAAAATAACACTGAAACATCAAGGCCCAAATCTAGTGTTAACCATATCATTCCCTGATGGACAAAATAGAGCACCCAGTGCCACACTGTTCAACACATCCAGATGGGGTTTCCAATTATGGGCATAGTCAAGTGGACTACACCCATATTTCCCGGTGATTGTTTGCATAAATCCAACCATGCGCAACACCGAACAACCCAGAGTGAACACCTATACTAAATGTGCTGGAGTCACGTTTGTAAGCGTACGATTTGATGATGTGTATTAATGGTTCAAAGTAACAATTGGTGTGTAATATGTAAAATTCCTCCTTTGGTTGTTAGTTGGTTACTCATGAAAAAAATAATCAGCAAAACAACTCCTGAATGGGATTGGACTACATGGGACAAAATCTACCCTGTAACCAAAGAAACAAAGCAGAAACCAATATTTGAAAAACATATGACAAAAGCAAATTACACCTGCATAAACATGCTAGGCTCTTGACAACAGTTAGGAAACTTATCACCAGACAGCTGCTTACAGATAGCAAATGTATCAATATTTGTACCAGTATCACGAGGTGATGTGTGGTGGAGGTGCGGTGAGGAAAGAATCTATGACCGATTACCGAAAAATGTCACAGGACTTTGTGCTCTGATCACACTCCTCATGCCTACTTCCATATACCCCATAACGGCACGAGAATTGTTAACACGCCTGAACAGTTTGATACCTGAACATTGGAAAAAAAGCAGACGTGATGTAAACTGGCAAAGTGTTGGAGATCCAACTTATATCGATACAATAGCGGTCCCAAGAGGTGAACCTGAAGAGTACAAAATTTTAAATCAAGTTGCAGCCGGATTCGAATTATCCGTCTGCTGGTGGTGTACGATTAACAGGAATGTTGACAGAATAAATTACGTCCACTAAAACGTACAGAAATTAGAAAATTGGACAAAGGCCGGACTTGAAGTCATCGCTGATCAACTCACCGCAACCTCCCTTATGGCCTTTCAAAGCCGTATGGCGCCAGACATGTTAGTAGAAAAAGTAGATGTGTGCGCAATATAGAGGGAACAGTGTTGCACTTCATACCAAACTACACTGATGCGGAAGATAGCCTGACCAGAACACTGGAAGGCTTCCGCACCCTCAAACGATAACATGAAAGAGCACTCATCTATGTGGGATGGATGGTTGGATGTGTTCAGCAAATAAAAGTCCTTGGTATCATCAATTCTAGTATTTATGGCTGTATTTGCAGCAATACTGACGTTGTGTGGATGTTGTTGTATTCCCTGTCTGCGTTCACTGCTTAACCGTCTGATCACCACAGCGATTGGCCCAGCAGATGATGGAATTGTTCAGATGCACCTTCTGGCGGACGACAAAAAAGATGAATCTGATGACGAGGATACCTACCTGGACGGTGTTCTTGATCTGTTTCCAGACTATGTTGGAGAAAATGATGTTGAACTCTGAGTGTAAACATTACTTGGCCCTAGGGAAATTAACTAATAACTGAAAAACGCAAGAAGAACTTATTAGGGATAAGAAGATTCTGGGGAAGTTATGTGAAAAACAGGAGGGAAATGTTAGAATAATTATTAAAATATTATCACACTAACTTTTGAATGCTTAAAGTCTGTTGCTTTAGTTATTAGCTATTGTGCTAAAGTTAGACTTTTTTTCTAATTTATGCAAGGACAAAACTTCTTGTCTGAGCGGTGGCCTCAGCCACATGATGTTATCATAGTTTTGGCTCACTGGCAGCCAAGGACTTCGGAGACCTCGGCATGGATGGGATGACAGCACGCAGACGAGACAGAGACTTCAAGAATCTCAACGAAGATAAGATGACAACACGTGGACGAACTCGGCGACAAGGCAAAATCACATTCCGTCACGTACTATGCGTCCTGGACCTGCTTTGCATAATATGTGTGACCACTCCTTTTAGAGGCAGCTTCAGTGATGTTGACTATGGAACTCTGAATAGGGGAAACTTAGAGCGTAGGGCGAGACTGTGACTAAGTGTGCAGTGCCCGCGTTCTCCTCATGAGCCCTATTTAACTCTGTGTCTGCTTGGTTCCTTGCTTCTTGTCTGATTAACAGATGTCACCAGTGTTTGAACCTGACAATGTGTCATACGTGATCATTTTGCGATATTGCCATATTTTTGTTAAAAGGATTTAGTAGACAACATCGACGATAAAGTTCGCAACTTTTGTCGCTAATAAAAAAGCCTTGCCTTTACGGGAAGTAGCAGACAATGTGCGCGTGACGTCACGGGTTGTAGGGCTCCTAACATCCTCACATTGTTTATAATCATAGCCACCAGCAGCAAGTGCAATTCGGACCGAGAAAGCGATGAGTTCCCCATTAATTTGAGCGAGGATGAAAGATTCGTGGATGAGGAAAGTTAGAGTGAAGCACAAAAAAAAAAAACTATCAGACTGTGTGGTCGGTAGTAGTGATTTTCAGTAGGCCTTTAATAGTATTCTATTTTTATTTTTTGTTTATTTTTGCTTTCTGAATAAATGATGTGATAAACTTAATCAGTCAACTCATTGTTGTTCATTTTCTATCTATCAAGATAAAAAAATATCAAACTCAAATTACAGAATGTTATTTATGAAGTTTGCTCATTTTCCTTGACTGGCGCACTAACATCATGTGGTTTATTTTATTTTTACACAGAATCGCTATTGTGACATCTGGTGAGCACATTTAGAACAGCGGTTTTCTTTCATTCCAAAATTTTGGCTCATATTTATACTGAGCAAACTCATCCCACGGGCCGGGTAAAACCTGTTCGCGGGCCTGATCCGGGCAGTACGTTTGACACCCGATTGAGATGAAAATAATAAAAAATGTTCAATCAATGGGATTCTTTAAAAAATGCCAAATTATAGTTAAAATAAATAAAATACTGCAAGTGGATTGAGAAAAGTCATCATAGTACTCAACATTCTACACACAATACTCCGTAATGACAGTGTATTTTTTAATGTATTTATTTTTTTAGTAATGTTTGCAAATGTATTAAAACAAAGAAAACTAAGCGATCACTCGCACATAAAAAATATTCACAGCCTTTTTCATGAAGCTCAAAAGTGAGATCAGGCGCATCCTGTTTCAACTGATCATCCTTGTTTAATTTGGACCGTGAATGCTGAAGGGTACATACAGGTTTCGGAGCACCATATGTTGACATCAAAGCCACGTTATCATGGACGCCCCTGCTTATTTGCCCGACCCCATTAGTGTTGGGTACCAATACGGTATTGATTCCAGGTACCTTGGAATCGGTACCGGTACTCAACAATACAAATTTTCAGTACGTTTGTGTGTTGATAAACATTGTTTTTGTTAATACAACCACATTTTTATTGCAACATTTAAAAACAACCTGATTTTAACGACTGATGTCCGGTTGTGGACATCAGTCATTCAAAGTCAGGACGAGTGTGGCGAGAAAGGTGAATAAATAGCTTTCTGATTAGTGGTCGGCTGCAGGTGAGCATGCCGACCACTATCCAGAGGCAGGTGAGCCAAATTAATCCCCATAGAAACAAAAAAAAACCCAGAGGCGCACAAAACAGAAATTAAGGGAGTCCAATTACATTATCTCTGGCAAGTATGACATTAGGTCGCAAGTCCAAGACGTTATATGGCAGTAGAGTGTAGTCTATGGTGTCTTTGTTTTGTTTTTTGTTGCGCCCTAAAAAGTGGTAATACTGCAAGCATTGCACTCAAAGTTAAAGTTAAAGTACCAATGATTGTCAAACACACACTAGGTGTGGCGAAATTAATCTCTGCATTTGACCCATCACCCTAGATCTCCTCCTTGGAGGTGAGGGGAGCAGTGAGCAGCAGCGGTGGCCGCACCCGGGAATCGTTTTTGGTGATTTAACCCCCAATTCCAACCCTTGATGCTGAGTGCCAAGCACGGAGGTAATGAGTCCCATTTTCAATAGTCTTTTGGTATGACTCGGCCGGGGTTCGAACTCATGACCTACCGATCTTAGGGCGGACACTCTAATCACTTCCGTTTTTCTAAGTTAAAAAAAAAATTCCAGGATTTTCCAGAATTCCTGCTTTTCCGGGACATTTCTCCCATTCAAAATGAATTGGCCTTTTTTCAAAAACTTCCACCATTTCCACATTTTTCAACCTATTCAAACAATTCCACCTTCAAAATTTTCCACCATTCTCGAATTTCAAGCTTCCATTTTTCTAAGTTAAAAAAAAATCCAGGATTTTCCAGAAGTCCTGCTTTTCCGGGACATTTTTCTTATTCAAAATGAATTGGCCATTTTTCAAACTTTCACCATTTCCACATTTTTCAACCTATTCAAACAATTCCACCTTCAAAATTTTCCACCATTCTCGAATTTCAAGCTTCCATTTTTCTAAGTTAAAAAAAAATCCAGGATTTTCCAGAAGTCCTGCTTTTCCGGGACATTTTTCTTATTCAAAATGAATTGGCCATTTTTCAAAAACTTCCACCATTTCCACATTTTTCAACCTATTCAAACAATTCCACCTTCAAAATTTTCCACCATTCTCGAATTTCAAGCTTCCATTTTTCTAAGTTAAAAAAAAATCCAGGATTTTCCAGAAGTCCTGCTTTTCCGGGACATTTTTCTTATTCAAAATGAATTGGCCATTTTTCAAACTTTCACCATTTCCACATTTTTCAACCTATTCAAACCATTCCACCTTCAAAATTTTCCAACATTCTTGAAATGTAAACTTCCCTGTTTCTAAGTTTTAAAAAATCCAGGATTTTCCAGAATTACTGCTTTTCCAAAGCCTTATTTCCACCCTTTTTTGTGGCGATTACTCCTTCCACATTTTTCAACGCATTTCAACCGTTCCAACGTCATAACATTCTTCTTAATCAGGAAAAAAAAACAAAGTTGTTTTTTGAACTGAAAAAAAATGACCAGTTTTCCCGAAATTCCAGGATGCGTAATACAATTTCTCAATTCAACATGTTAGTACTTCAACATTTCTTGACCGATTTGAAAAATTTCAACATTAACCATTTCAACTCATTCAGACCATCCAAGGTTTTTTTTTACCATTAAAAAAAAAATCCTGTTTTTCCCGAAATTTCCATTGATATCCATGGGACATTTCTCAAAGTTCCACAAAACCGTTTTTCCTGGAAATTCAAACTCCTCAACATTCAAACCATTCCAACATTCAGTCAGTATTTCAGGTCAATACCATTAATCATTTTCCCTCAAAAAAACCCGGATTTTCCCAAAATCCTCAAATTTCCAGGACGTTCCCATTGAAACGAATGGGATTTTTTTGCCATGTTGCACAATTCCCACATTTTTCAACTTATTCAAACCATTCCAACATCAACACATTACCACTCATCCTGGACATTTAGAGCAACACTTTCCCAAGTTCCAAACCAAATTCATGTTTTTCCTGGATATTCAAACTCTTCAACATTCGAAACCATTCCAACATTCAGTCAGTATTTCAGGTCAATACCATTAATCATTTTCTAAATAAATTTTAATTTTCCCCAAATGCCCAAATTTCCATGACATTCCCATTGAAATGAATGGGACTTTTTTTCCAAGTTGCACAATTCCCAAATTTTTCAACTTATTCAAACCATTCCAACATCAACACATTACCACTCATCCTGGACTTGAAGTAACACTTTCCCAAGTTCCAAACCAAATTCCCGTTTTTCCTGGAAATTCAAACTCTTCAACATTCAAACCATTCCAACATTCAGTCAGCATTTCAGGTCAATACCATTAATCATTTTCTAACTAAATTAAAATGTTCCCAAAATGCCCAAATTTCCAGGACGTTCCCATTGAAATGAATGTGATTTTTTTTGCCATGTTGCACAATTCCCACATTTTTCAACTTATTCAAACCATTCTAACATCAACACATTACCACTCATCCTGGACTTAAAGTAACACTTTCCCAAATTCCAACCCAAATTCCCGTTTACCCTGGAAATTCAAACTCTTCAACATTCAAACCATTCCAACATTCAGTCAGTATTTCAGGTCAATACCATTAATCATTTTCTAAATAAATTAAAATTTTCCCAAAATGCCCAAATTTCCAGGACGTTCTCATTGAAATGAATGGGATTTTTTTGCCATGTTGCACAATTCCCACATTTTTCAACCTATTCAAACCATTCCAACATCAACACATTACCACTCATCCTGGACTTGAAGTAACACTTTCCCAAGTTCCAAACCAAATTCCCGTTTTGCCTGGAAATTCAAACCCTTCAACATTCAAACTATTCCAACATTCAGTCAGTATTTCAGGTCAATACCATTAATCATTTTCCCAAAATAAATTAAAATTTTCCCAAAATGCCCAAATTTCCAGGACGTTCCCATTGAAATGAATGGTACTTTTTTTCCAAGTTGCGCAATTCCCACATTTTTCAACTTATTCAAACCATTCCAACATCAACACATTACCACTCATCCTGGACTTGAAGTAACACTTTCCCAAGTTCCAAACCAAATTCCTGTGTTTCCTGGAAATTCAAACTCTTCAACATTCAAACCATTCCAACATTCATACTAAATTCTGTCAGCATTTCAGGTCAATGCCATTAATCGTTTTCCCCCCAAAAATCCTGATTTTCCCATAATCCTCAAATTTCCAGGACGTTCCCATTGAAATGAAGGTTTTGTTTTTTTGCCAGGTTTCACAATTCCCACATTTTTCAACTTATTCAAACCATTCCAACATCAACACATTACCACTCATCCTGGACTTAAAGTAACACTTTCCCAAATTCCAACCCAAATTCCCGTTTACCCTGGAAATTCAAACTCTTCAACATTCAAACCGTTCCAACATTCAGTCAGTATTTCAGGTCAATACCATTAATCATTTTCTAAATAAATTGAAATTTTCCCCAAATGCCCAAATTTCCATGACATTCCCATTGAAATGAATGGGACTTTTTTTCCAAGTTGCACAATTCCCAAATTTTTCAACTTATTCAAACCATTCCAACATCAACACATTACCACTCATCCTGGACTTGAAGTAATACTTTCCCAAGTTCCAAACCAAATTCCCGTTTTTCCTGGAAATTCAAACTCTTCAACATTCGAAACCATTCCAACATTCATACTACATTCTGTCAGCGTTTCAGGTCAATACCATTAATCATTTTCCCTCAAAAAATCCGGATTTTCCGAAATTCCCCAAATTTCCAGGAAGTTCCTATTGAAATGAATTGGACTTTTTTCCCCGAAATTCAAACTCTTCAACAGTCAAACCATTCCAACATTCATACTACGCTCTGCATTTCAGGTCAACTTCAGCATTCCTTCAGAAACTGCCTCTTCTAGTTCTCAATTGAAATCAACACGGAGAAGATGCAGGATTAAATGAATCATGAGAGTATAAATATTGCAACTTTGCCCAGCGTGTTTGAAATAATCCAATGTGTCAAATTCATCAGGTTGTTGTTAAAAAAAAAAACCTTGAAATAACATGCTCAAACTAAAAAAGATAACACTGTTGTTGGACTTACTTGAAGTCCATCCCCTTCCGTGGCATGTGGTCCCGTTATTCCAGCGCAGCGGCACGCCGATCCACGCCGAGCCGAGCTGCAAACACCGCAGGTCGGAGTTGAAGCAGAGAAGAAAAGCGTCCCTTTTTTTCCCCCTTCTTCCTGCTCTTTTTGTCGGCTGTTTTGTGCCGAGAAAGAGCGGTTTCGGAGGAGTCCCGACACCCACAGCACTGTCCACGCGTTCTGCAGGAGGGAGAGGAAGGGGCGGAGGAGGAGGACGGGAGGGAGGGAGGAAAAGGAGGATGCATTTATTGTCTTTAGGCAAGTCATGTGCTGCAACCCCCGGCATTCTCACCTCAAATAAAACATACAGTGGGGCAAAAATGTATTTAGTCAGCCACCGATTGTGCAAGTTCTCCCACTTAAAATGATGACAGAGGTCTGTTATTTTCATCATAGGTACACTTCAACAGTGAGAGACAGAATGTGAAAAAAAAAATCCAGGAATTCACATTGTAGGAATTTTAAAGAATTTATTTGTGAATTATGGTGGAAAATAAGTATTTGGTCAACCATTCAAAGCTCTCACTGATGGAAGGAGGTTTTGGCTCAAAATCTCACGATATATGGCCGCATTCATTCTTTCCTTAACACGGATCAATCGTCCTGTCCCCTTAGCAGAAAAACAGCCCCAAAGCATGATGTTTCCACCCCCATGCTTCACAGTAGGTGTGGTGTTCTTGGGATGCAACTCAGTATTCTTCTTCCTCCAAACACGACGAGTTGAATTTATACCAAAAAGTTCTATTTTGGTTTCATTTGACCACATGACATTCTCCCAATCCTCTGCTGTATCAGCCATGAATCTTTCTTTTTTTTAGTGCTTCACTCTAACTTTCCTCATCCACGAATCTTTCATCCTCGCTCAAATTAATGGGGAAATCGTCGCTTTCTCGGTCCGAATTGCTCTTACTGCTGGTGACTCACATTATAAACAATGTGAGGATGTGAGGCGCCCTCACACCGGTGACGTCACGCGCACATCGTCTGCTACTTCCGGTACAGGCAAGGCTTATTTAGTAGCGACCAAAAGTTGCGAACTTTATCGTGGATGTTCTCTACTAAATCCTTTCAGCAAAACTATGGCAATATCGCAAAATGATCAAGTATGACACATAGAATGGACCTGCCATACCCATTTAAATAGGAATATCTCATTTCAGTAGGCCTTTAATTTTACTGTTATATATTCTTGCTTTTTATTTTATTTTCTTATTGTTATATTTTATATTGTATTTCCATTTATACCCCCATTATTTACTTTTTCCTTTTTCAATTTGATCTCAATTCTGTACACCGCTGCTGAAATTTAAATTTTCCTGAGGGAACTCTCTTGAAAAAATCAATAAAGTACTATCCATCTATCTATCTATCTATCTATCTATCTATCTATCTATCTATCTATCTATCTATCTATCTATCTATCTATCTATCTATCTATCTATCTATCTATCTATCTATCTATTTATCTATCCATCCATCTATCAATAGCACCTACTGTTTTTTTTGCTCCCCAAACAGAATTTAAAAAAAAAAAAGTTACAATATTTATTCATTTCAACTGTAAGCAACATGGTAAATTAGCTCATGATTGGACAAAATACAAGGGTTATTATTTGTAACCTATTTAGCCCGGGGGCCCAACTTTTCCACAACAAATTTTGACACTGAATTTGTAATCTTATTTTTGATTGTACACATTCAATATTTTTCAATATATTTAAAATATGGCATTTGTAGTCGCCAACATTGAAAGTCAATAGGGGGAAGGTCCAAGGAATTTAGGGTTTTCACCATCTATGGTCTGTAATATCATCAAAAGGTTTAGAGAATCTGGAGAAATCACGGCACGTAACATTGAATGCCCGTGACCTTCAATCCCTTAGGCGGTACTGCATCATAAAGCGACGTCAGTGTGTAAAGGATATCACCACATGGGCTCATGAACCCTTCAGAAAACCACTGTCAGTAACTACAGTTCATTGCTACATCTGTAAGTGCAAGATAAAACTCTACTATGCAAAATGAAAGTCATTTATCAACAACACCCGCCGGCTTTGCTAGGCCCGAGCTCATCTAAAATGGATTGATGCAAAGTGGGAAAGTCTTCTGTGGTCTGAAGAGTCCACATTTCAAATTGTTTTTCAAAGCTGTGGACGTCATGTCCTCTGGAACAAAGAGGAAAAGAACCATCCAGATTGTTCTAGGGGCAAAGTTCAAAAGCCAGCGTCTGTGATGGTATGAGGGTGTATTAGTGCCCAAGGCATGGGTAACTTACACATCTGTGAAGGCACCATTAATGTTGAATGGTACATACAGGTTTTGGATAGCAACATGTGTTGCTATCCAAGCAACGTTATCATGGACGCCCCTGCTTATTTCAGCAAGACAATGCCAAGCCACGTGTAACCTGGGTACTAGACTGGCCTGCCTGAAGTCCAGACCTGTCTCCCATTGAAAATGTGTGGCGAATTATGAAGCGTAAAATGCGACAACAGATACCCCAGGCTGTTGAACAACTTAAGCTATACATCGAGCAAGAATGGGAAATAATTCCACTTGAAAAGCTTCAAAAATTGGTCTCCTCAGTTCCCAAACGTTTACTGAGTGTTGTTAAAAGGAAAGGCCATGTAACACAGTGGTAAAAATGCCCCTGTGCCAACTTTTTTGCAATGTGTTGCTGCCATTAAATTTTAAGTTGATGATCATTTGCACAAAAAAAAAAACAAGTTTCTTAGTTGGAACATTAAATATCTTGTCTTTGTAGTCTATTCAATTGAAAATAAGTTGACAAGGATTTGCAAATCATTGTATTCTGTTTTTATTTAGAAATTACAAAACATGCCAACTTCACTGGTTTTTGAATTGTACATACAGATAATGTGTCACCAGACATGCAAATATTAATTAAATACACAGAGGACACAAGTAAAGGAAATTAAATGAGCTCAAATACACCTACAAACAAGGCATAATAAAGCTAGCATGTTAGCATTGATTAGCTTGCAGTCATCCAGTGACCAAATATGCCTGATTAGCGCTCCGACAAGCCAATAACATTAACAAAGCTCACCTTTGTGCATTCACGCACAAATGTTTGGTGGACAAAATATATACATATACACACACGCTAGATGATGTTGTTTTGTGTGTGTGTATGTGTGATTTTTGTTCACAAAGGGACAAGTGGCAAAAAATGGATGAATGGATGTTAAAGGTGTTTAATTAAAATACAAGCCTGTTTAACACATATAGATTACCTTCTTTAATGAAGACAAGAATATAAATTGGTGTATTAATTGATCCTGATGACTTGCATTGATTGGAATCAGACATCATTTCACAGTAGTTGCTGATAAGCTCCACAACTTGGAATTTACATTGATATTCCGATATTGCCCAACTCTTAATCACCGATTCCAATATCAACCGATACCGATATATACAGTCGTGGAAATAATACATTATTATGCCTAATTTTGTTGAGATGCCCCGCTGGATGCATTAAACAATGTAGCAAGTTTTTCCAAAATAAAATAAACTCAAGTAAAGGGGGCTTAGCAGGGAGTGTATATTATAGCGTCCCGGAATAGTTACTGCTGCAAGGGTTTCTGGTTATTTGTTCTGTTGTGTTTATAATGTTACGGTGCGGATGTTCTCCCGAAATTTGTTTGTCATTCTTTCACAGTGTGGCACATATTTGTAACAGTGTTAAAGTTGTTTATATGGCCACCCTCAGTGTGACCTGTATGGCTGTTGACCAAGTATGCATGGCATTCACTTGTGTGTGTGAAAATCCGTAGATATTATGTGATTGGGCAGTGCCTTTAAGGTTTATTGGCGCTCTGTACTTCTCCCTACTTCGTACAGCAGCGTTTTAAAAAGTCATAAATGTTACTTTTTGAAACAGATACCGATAATTTTTGATATTGCATTTTAAAGCATTTAAAGCAAGAAAGTGGTTGTTTGGGGCTTTTTAGCATTCATACTTGTTTTTATACCCTTTACAAGAAATACACTGGAGTTAATTCCGTAGCTTGTAAACTTGTGTGCGCTAGCTTTCTGAGACTCTTAATTTGTCAGCACAGGCAGGAAGGAGCAGCACTTTTATTGTGGGGACAGGAACTGTGAGGTCGGTCTTTACACATTTCAGAGTTCTGAAATAATAAATAAATTCATAAATTAAAGGCAAATATTTTTCTTGTTTTTTTTACTGCGACCCAAAAAAAATTTTATTTGTGTTTTGTATTGCAGAAAAAAAAGTGAACAAATATGAATCAAATTATTTGTGTTGTTTTTTGTTTTGTTTTGTTTTTTTACTGTAAACATACCTAAAAATAATTATACAATTTTAATTGGTTTACAGTACGCAATACCTAAGTACATGTAAAATACTATAATAAATTAATTATTAATTCATGTATTTATAGTACCTTAAAACCAACAATAACTAAAGAAGGTATTTTTCTAGCAGTTTTAATATGTTAAAAAAAAAGTGTGTTTTTTATCACAACAAATTCATAAAAGGGCAACAGGGTTTTTTTGTTTTTTTTTACTGTGAACAAAAAAAAAAGATTGGCTTTTTGTACTGCAGAAAAAAAAGTGAACAACTATAAATCAAATTGTGTTTTTTTTTATTAATTTTTTTTCACTCCAAACATGCCTAAAAATAAATATAAAATTGTATTTGGTTTACAGTACGCAATAGATAAATACATGTAAATTCGATAAATTCATTATTCATTCATGTATTTATAGTACCTTAAAACCAACAATAAATAAGGAAGGTATTTTTCTAGCAGTTTTAATGTTAAAAAAAAAGTGTGTTTTTTATCGCAACAAATTCATAAATAAAGGGCAACAGTTTTTTTTTGTTTTTTTACTGTGACCAAAAAAAAAAAAGATTTATTTGCTTTTTGTAGTGCAGAAAAAAAATTTAACAACTATAAATCAAATTGTGTTTTTATAAATTACATTTTTTTCTCTGCAAACATACCTAAAAATAAATATAAAATCGTATTTGGTTTACAGTAAGCAATAAATAAATACATGTAAAATTCTATTATAAATTCATTATTCATTCATGTATTTATTGTACCTTAAACAAAAACTAAGGAAGGGATTTTTCTAGCAGGTTTATATGCAAAAAAAAAAATGTTTTTTATCGCAACAAATTCATAAATAAAAGGCAACAGTTTTTTTGTTTGTTTTTTTACTGCGACCAAAAAATATATTTATTTGCTTTTTGCAATGCAGAAAAAAAAGTGACCAAATATGAATCAAATGACTTGTGTTTTTTTTTTGTTTTTTTATAGTGCAAACATACGTAAAAATAGATATAAAATTGTAATTGTTTTACAGTACGCAATAGATAAATACATGTAAAATACTATAATAAATTCATTATTCATTCATGTATTTATTGTACCTTAAAACAAACAATAACTAAGGAAATAATTTTTCTAGCAGTTTTTATATGCAAAAAAAATATGTTTTTTATCACAACAAAGTAATAAATAAAAGGCAACAGTTTTTTTTGTTTGTTTTCTTACTGCGACCAAAAAAATATATGTATTTATTTGCTTTTTGCATTGCAGAAAAAAAAGTGACCAAATATGAATCAAATGCCGTGTGGTTTTTTTTTTTTTTTTTTTTTTACTGCAAACATACCTAAAAATAGATATAAAATTGTAATTGGTTTACAGTACGCAATAGATAAATACATGTAAAATACTATTATAAATTCATTATTCATTCATGTATTTATAGTACCTTAAAACAAACAAAAACCAAGGAAGGTATTTTTCTAACAGTTTTTATATGCAAAAAAAATTGTTTTTTATCGCAACAAATTCATTAATAAAAGGCAACAGTTTTTTTTGTTAGTTTTTTTACTGCGACCATAAAAATATATGTATTTATTTGCTTTTTGCATTGCAGAAAAAAAAGTGACCAAATATGAATCAAATGACTTGTGTTTTTTTTTTTTTTTTTTTTTTTTTTACTGCAAACATACCTAAAAATAGATATAAAATTGTAATTGGTTTACAGTACAGTCAGTGAAACTCGGGTCTTTGTTGAGCACCCGTGAGTCAGAGAAACCAGAATCTTTGTCGAGCACCTGTGAGCCATTGAAACAGGACTCTGTGAGCCTCCTCGAGTCTTTTTCAGTCAAAGACTCAAGGAGACTCGGACAGGAAGGGGAAAGGAGAGTAGATCTTAGGCACGTTTTTCCATCGTCATGCATGTTGGAGTGCAGACAAGAAATATGTTTAAAAAAAAGACACCGATGCATGCGGACATGACCTGATTGTTTCAGGGCTACTTTTGGAGAGCAGCCATGCAGCCACGGCAAACATGTCTCTGGTGGGTCTGCTAGGGAGGATATTACGGCTGAGTGAACTTCTGTTAAGCTACCAGTCACCTCGGTTCATCCAATTAGTCACCTGTGAATGTGGCACCTTGGGAAACACAACTATTTATATTTATGTCCCTGCCGGGACTTGCAGCACGTCACTATTTCACGGGGGATTCAGTTCTTCTGTGCTTTCTGTAATAACCTCCAATTAATCCCATGTATTGATTTGTTTGCAGTTAAAAAAATATTAAAAAATAACACATCATTTGATTCATATTTGTTCACTTTTTTTTCGCAATACTAAATGCAAATAAATCTTTTTTTGGGTCGCAGTAAAAAAAAAACCCAAAAAACACTTGCCTTTTATTTATGAATTTATTGCGATAAAAAACAATTATTTTTTTTACATCTAAAAACTGCTAGAAAAATACCTTACTTAGTTGTTGTTGGTTTTAAGCTACTATAAATTCATGAATTAATAATTATAGTATTTTACATGTATTTATCTATTGAGTACTGTAAATCAATTAAAATGCATCTATATTTAGGTATGTTTGCAGTAAAAAAACAAAAAACAAAAAAAACAACTCAAATCATTTGATTCATTTTTGTTCACTTTTTTTTGGTAATACTAAACGCAAATAAATTAAAAAATGTATTGGTCGCTGTAATTAAAAAAAAATGCTGCCTTTTGTTTTACACTTTTTTTTTTTTTACATATAAACCTGCTAGAAAAATACCTTCCTTAGTTTTTGTTTGTTTTAAGGTACTGTAAATACATGAATGAATAATGAATATATAATAGTATTTTACATGTATTTATCTATTGCGTACTGTAAACCAATTACAATTTTATATCTATTTTTTAGGTATGTTTACAGTAAAAAAACAAACAAAAAAAAAACAACACAAGTCATTTGATTCATATTTGTTCACTTTTTTTTGCAATTCTAAACGCAGTAACAAACAAAAAAAACCTGTTGCATTTTATCTATGAATTTGTTGAGATAAAAAAATATGTTGGTTTTTTTTACATATAAAAACTGTTAGAAAAATACCTTCCTTAGTTAATGTTGGTTTTAAGGTACTATAAATACATGAATGAATAATGAATTTATTATAGTATTTTACATGTATTTATATATTGCGTACTGTAAACCAATTACAATTCTATATCTATTTGCACACAAAAAAATAAAAACAATAAAAAAACACAAATTATTTGATTTATAATTGTTCACTTTTTTTCTGCAATACAAAAAGCAAATAAATCATTTTTTTTTTTGGTCGCAGTGAAAAAAAACAAAAAAAACCTGCCTTTAATTTATGAATTTGTTGTGATAAACACTTTTTTTTAAAATATAAAAACTTTTAAAAAGTGTCAACAGGGGTTGACAAAAACTTGAGTCTTACCGACTCTCAGGTTGCCAAACTTTGAGTTTCACTGACTCACAAGCGCCTGACAAAGACTTAAGTTTCACTGACTACCGGGTTGACAAAAAGTCGGGTTTTACCGACATACAGGTTGACAAACTTGGACTTTCACTGACTCACAGGTCCTAGACTGAAACTTGAGTTTCACTGACTCATCGGTTGACAAAGAATTGAGTTTCACTGACTGACGGGTGCTCTATTAAAACATGGGTTGACATAGGACAAAGTTTCACTGACTCACAGGTTGACAAATACAGTTTCACTGACTCACGGGTGGTACACTAAAACTTGGTTTTCACCGACTAACGGGTTGACATAAAACAAAGTTTCACAGGCTCACAGGTTGATAAACTGACTTTCACTGACTCACAGGTCCTCGACTGAAACTCGAGTTTTACTGACTCATGAGTTGACAAATATTGACTTTCACTGACTGACGGGTGCTCTATTAAAACATGGGTTGACACATGACAAAGTTTCACTGACTCACAGGTTAACAAATAATAGAGTTTCACTGACTCACAGGTGGTCAACTAAAACTTAATTTTCACCGACTAACGGGTTGACATAGAACAAAGTTTCACAGTCTCACAAGTTGACAGACTTTGAGTTTCACTGACTCACAAGTGCTCGACTAAGGCTCAAGTTTCACTTACTCATGAGTTGACAAAGACTCGATTTTCACTGACTTGAGCGAGTTGAAAAACTTGCATTTCACTAGCCCACAGGTGCCCGACAAATACTCAAGTGTCACTGAACTTGACAATGACTCAAGTTCAATTGACTGACAAAATGACAAAGACTTGAGGGGATTGACAGTCTCAAAGGTGCTCGACAAAGATTAAAGTTTTACTGACTACAGGGTTTGACAAAAACAGAATGAGTTTCACTGACTCACGAGTGCTCGACTCAAACCCTAGTTTCACTGACAAAGAATTGGGTTTTACTAACTCATAGGTTGACAGGATGAGTTTCACTGACTCATGGGTGCATGACTCAAACTCGAGTTTCACAGACTCATCAGTTGACAAAGAATTGAGTTTCACTGACTCATATGTTGACAAATTGAGTTTCACTGACTCACAGGTGGTCAACTATAACTTGAATTTTAATGACTACACGGGTCGACAAAAACTGAAGTTTTAATGACTCACAGGTTGACTAAGACTTGAGTATCACTGACTTACAGGTTTACAGGCTTTGAGTTTCACTGACTCAGAGGTGCGCGACTTAAGCTCGAGTTTCACTGACTCATTGGTTAACAAAGACTTGAGTATCACTGACTAACAGGTTTACAAACTTTGAGTGTCACTGACTCACGGGTGTGCGACTTAAACTCGAGTTTCACTGACTCATGGGTTGACAAAGGCTTGAGTATCACTGACTAACAGGTTTACAGACTGAGTTTTACTGACTCACGGGTGCGTGACTTAAAGTCGAGTTTCACTGACAAAGAATAGGGTTTCACCAACTCATAAGTTGACTGATTGAGTTTCACTGACTCATGGGTGCGCGACTAGAACTCGAGTTTTACTGACTCATGGGTTGACAAACATTGACATCACGGACTGACGGGTGCTATATTAAAACATGGGTTGACACAGGACAAAGTTTCACTGACTCTCAGGTTAACAAATAATAGTTTTACTGACTCACAGGTGGTCAACTAAAACTTGATTTTCACCGACAAACGGGTTGACATAGAACAAAGTTTCACAGGCTCACAAGTTGACAGACTTTGAGTTTCACTGACTCACAAGCGCCTGACAAAGACTTAAGTTTCACTGACTACCGGGTTGACAAAAAGTCGGGTTTTACCGACATACAGGTTGACAAACTTGGACTTTCACTGACTCACAGGTCCTAGACTGAAACTTGAGTTTCACTGACTCATCGGTTGACAAAGAATTGAGTTTCACTGACTGACGGGTGCTCTATTAAAACATGGGTTGACATAGGACAAAGTTTCACTGACTCACAGGTTGACAAATACAGTTTCACTGACTCACGGGTGGTACACTAAAACTTGGTTTTCACCGACTAACGGGTTGACATAAAACAAAGTTTCACAGGCTCACAGGTTGATAAACTGACTTTCACTGACTCACAGGTCCTCGACTGAAACTCGAGTTTTACTGACTCATGAGTTGACAAATATTGACTTTCACTGACTGACGGGTGCTCTATTAAAACATGGGTTGACACATGACAAAGTTTCACTGACTCACAGGTTAACAAATAATAGAGTTTCACTGACTCACAGGTGGTCAACTAAAACTTAATTTTCACCGACTAACGGGTTGACATAGAACAAAGTTTCACAGTCTCACAAGTTGACAGACTTTGAGTTTCACTGACTCACAAGTGCTCGACTAAGGCTCAAGTTTCACTTACTCATGAGTTGACAAAGACTCGATTTTCACTGACTTGAGCGAGTTGAAAAACTTGCATTTCACTAGCCCACAGGTGCCCGACAAATACTCAAGTGTCACTGAACTTGACAATGACTCAAGTTCAATTGACTGACAAAATGACAAAGACTTGAGGGGATTGACAGTCTCAAAGGTGCTCGACAAAGATTAAAGTTTTACTGACTACAGGGTTTGACAAAAACAGAATGAGTTTCACTGACTCACGAGTGCTCGACTCAAACCCTAGTTTCACTGACAAAGAATTGGGTTTTACTAACTCATAGGTTGACAGGATGAGTTTCACTGACTCATGGGTGCATGACTCAAACTCGAGTTTCACAGACTCATCAGTTGACAAAGAATTGAGTTTCACTGACTCATATGTTGACAAATTGAGTTTCACTGACTCACAGGTGGTCAACTATAACTTGAATTTTAATGACTACACGGGTCGACAAAAACTGAAGTTTTAATGACTCACAGGTTGACTAAGACTTGAGTATCACTGACTTACAGGTTTACAGGCTTTGAGTTTCACTGACTCAGAGGTGCGCGACTTAAGCTCGAGTTTCACTGACTCATTGGTTAACAAAGACTTGAGTATCACTGACTAACAGGTTTACAAACTTTGAGTGTCACTGACTCACGGGTGTGCGACTTAAACTCGAGTTTCACTGACTCATGGGTTGACAAAGGCTTGAGTATCACTGACTAACAGGTTTACAGACTGAGTTTTACTGACTCACGGGTGCGTGACTTAAAGTCGAGTTTCACTGACAAAGAATAGGGTTTCACCAACTCATAAGTTGACTGATTGAGTTTCACTGACTCATGGGTGCGCGACTAGAACTCGAGTTTTACTGACTCATGGGTTGACAAACATTGACATCACGGACTGACGGGTGCTATATTAAAACATGGGTTGACACAGGACAAAGTTTCACTGACTCTCAGGTTAACAAATAATAGTTTTACTGACTCACAGGTGGTCAACTAAAACTTGATTTTCACCGACAAACGGGTTGACATAGAACAAAGTTTCACAGGCTCACAAGTTGACAGACTTTGAGTTTCACTGACTCACAAGCGCCTGACAAAGACTTAAGTTTCACTGACTACCGGGTTGACAAAAAGTCGGGTTTTACCGACATACAGGTTGACAAACTTGGACTTTCACTGACTCACAGGTCCTAGACTGAAACTTGAGTTTCACTGACTCATCGGTTGACAAAGAATTGAGTTTCACTGACTGACGGGTGCTCTATTAAAACATGGGTTGACATAGGACAAAGTTTCACTGACTCACAGGTTGACAAATACAGTTTCACTGACTCACGGGTGGTACACTAAAACTTGGTTTTCACCGACTAACGGGTTGACATAAAACAAAGTTTCACAGGCTCACAGGTTGATAAACTGACTTTCACTGACTCACAGGTCCTCGACTGAAACTCGAGTTTTACTGACTCATGAGTTGACAAATATTGACTTTCACTGACTGACGGGTGCTCTATTAAAACATGGGTTGACACATGACAAAGTTTCACTGACTCACAGGTTAACAAATAATAGAGTTTCACTGACTCACAGGTGGTCAACTAAAACTTAATTTTCACCGACTAACGGGTTGACATAGAACAAAGTTTCACAGTCTCACAAGTTGACAGACTTTGAGTTTCACTGACTCACAAGTGCTCGACTAAGGCTCAAGTTTCACTTACTCATGAGTTGACAAAGACTCGATTTTCACTGACTTGAGCGAGTTGAAAAACTTGCATTTCACTAGCCCACAGGTGCCCGACAAATACTCAAGTGTCACTGAACTTGACAATGACTCAAGTTCAATTGACTGACAAAATGACAAAGACTTGAGGGGATTGACAGTCTCAAAGGTGCTCGACAAAGATTAAAGTTTTACTGACTACAGGGTTTGACAAAAACAGAATGAGTTTCACTGACTCACGAGTGCTCGACTCAAACCCTAGTTTCACTGACAAAGAATTGGGTTTTACTAACTCATAGGTTGACAGGATGAGTTTCACTGACTCATGGGTGCATGACTCAAACTCGAGTTTCACAGACTCATCAGTTGACAAAGAATTGAGTTTCACTGACTCATATGTTGACAAATTGAGTTTCACTGACTCACAGGTGGTCAACTATAACTTGAATTTTAATGACTACACGGGTCGACAAAAACTGAAGTTTTAATGACTCACAGGTTGACTAAGACTTGAGTATCACTGACTTACAGGTTTACAGGCTTTGAGTTTCACTGACTCAGAGGTGCGCGACTTAAGCTCGAGTTTCACTGACTCATTGGTTAACAAAGACTTGAGTATCACTGACTAACAGGTTTACAAACTTTGAGTGTCACTGACTCACGGGTGTGCGACTTAAACTCGAGTTTCACTGACTCATGGGTTGACAAAGGCTTGAGTATCACTGACTAACAGGTTTACAGACTGAGTTTTACTGACTCACGGGTGCGTGACTTAAAGTCGAGTTTCACTGACAAAGAATAGGGTTTCACCAACTCATAAGTTGACTGATTGAGTTTCACTGACTCATGGGTGCGCGACTAGAACTCGAGTTTTACTGACTCATGGGTTGACAAACATTGACATCACGGACTGACGGGTGCTATATTAAAACATGGGTTGACACAGGACAAAGTTTCACTGACTCTCAGGTTAACAAATAATAGTTTTACTGACTCACAGGTGGTCAACTAAAACTTGATTTTCACCGACAAACGGGTTGACATAGAACAAAGTTTCACAGGCTCACAAGTTGACAGACTTTGAGTTTCACTGACTCACAAGCGCCTGACAAAGACTTAAGTTTCACTGACTACCGGGGTGACAAAAAGTCGGGTTTTACCGACTTACAGGTTGACAAACTTGGACTTTCACTGACTCACAGGTCCTAGACTGAAACTTGAGTTTCACTGACTCATCGGTTGACAAAGAATTGAGTTTCACTGACTGACGGGTGCTCTATTAAAACATGGGTTGACATAGGACAAAGTTTCACTGACTCACAGGTTGACAAATACAGTTTCACTGACTCACGGGTGGTACAGTAAAACTTGGTTTTCACCGACTAACGGGTTGACATAAAACAAAGTTTCACAGTCTCACAAGTTGACAGACATTGAGTTTCACTGACTCACAAGTGCTCGACTAAGGCTCAAGTTTCACTTACTCATGAGTTGACAAAGACTCGATTTTCACTGACTTGAGCGAGTTGAAAAACTTGCATTTCACTAGCCCACAGGTGCCCGACAAATACTCAAGTGTCACTGAACTTGACAATGACTCAAGTTCAATTGACTGACAGAATGACAAAGACTTGAGGGGATTGACAGTCTCAAAGGTGCTCGACAAAGATTAAAGTTTTACTGACTACAGGGTTTGACAAAAAAAGAATGAGTTTCACTGACTCACGGGTGCTCGACTCAAACCCTAGTTTCACTGACAAAGAATTGGGTTTCACTAACTCATAGGTTGACAGGATGAGTTTCACTGACTCATGGGTGCATGACTCAAACTCGAGTTTCACAGACTCATTTGTTGACAAAGAATTGAGTTTCACTTACTCATATGTTGACAAATTGAGTTTCACTGACTCACGGGTGGTCAACTATAACTTGAATTTCAATGACTACACGGGTCGACAAAAACTGAAGTTTTAATGACTCACAGGTTGACTAAGACTTGAGTATCACTGACTCATAGGTTTACAGACTTTGAGTTTCACTGACTCAGAGGTGCGTGACTTAAGCTCGAGTTTCACTGACTCATTGGTTGACAAAGACTTGAGTATCACTGACTAACAGGTTTACAAACTTTGAGTTTCACTGACTCACGGGTGTGCGACTTAAACTCGAGTTTCACTGACTCATGGGTTGACAAAGGCTTGAGTATCACTGACTAGCAGGTTTACAGACTGAGTTTTACTGAAACACGGGTGCGTGACTTAAAGTCGAGTTTCACTGACAAAGAATAGGGTTTCACCAACTCATAAGTTGACTGATTGAGTTTTACTGACTCATGGGTTGACAAACATTGACATCACGGACTGATGGGTGCTATATTAAAACATGGGTTGACACAGGACAAAGTTTCACTGACTCACAGGTTGACAAATAATTGAGTTTCACTGACTCATAGGTTGACAGACTGAGTTTCACGGACTCACAAGTGGTCAACTAAAACTTTACCTTCACCGACTCTCGAGTTGACATAGGACAAGACTTTCACAGACTCAAAGGTTGACAGACTTTGAGTTTCACTGGCTCACGGGTGCTCGACTCAAACCCGAGTTTCCCTGCCTCATGGGTTGACAAAGAATTGAGTTTCACTGACTCACAGGTAGACAGAATTACTTTCGCTGGCTCACGAGTGCTCGACAAAGACTCGATTTTCACTGACTAGAGTGAGTTGATAAACTTGCATTTAACAGGCTCACAAGTGTCACTGAATTACGGGTTGACAATGACTCAAGTTCAACTGACAAAGACTTGAAGGGGTTGACAGGCTCGGATTTCACAGACTCAAAGGTGCTCGACAAAGACTCAAGTTTTACTGACGACAGGGCTTGATAAAAAGTAGAGTTTAACTGACTCATGGGTTGACAAACTTTGACTTTCACTGACTGATGGGTGCTCTATTAAAACTTGAGTTTTACTGACTCACGGAATGACATAGGACAAAGTTTCACTGACTCAGAGGTTGACAAATAATTGAGTTTCACTGACTCACAGGTTGAGAGACTAAGTTTCACAGACTCACTGGTGGTCAACTAAAACTTGAGCTTGATCGACTTGCGGGTTGACATAGGACAAAGTTTCACAGACTCACAGGTTGACAGACATTGAGTTTTACTGGTTAACGGGTGCTCGACTCAAATTCGAGTTTCACTGACTCATGGGTAGACAAATAATTGAGTTTCACTGACTGATGGGTTGACAGAATGAGTTTCACTGACTCACGGTCGCTTGACTAAAACTCGAGTTTCACTGACTCGTGGGTGGTCAACTAAAACTTGAATTTCACTGACTACAGGGGTGAACAAAAACTGAACTTTTACTGACTCATGGGTTGACAAAGACTTGAGTATCACTTACTCATAGGTTTACAGACTCAAGTTTTACTGACTTATGGGTGCTTGACTAAAATTCGAGTTTCACTGACTCATGGGTTGACAGGACAAAGTTTCACTGACTCACAGGTTTAAAAACGGAGTTTTACTGATCACGGGTGGTCAACTAAAACTTGAATTTCACTGACTGCAGTGGTCGACAAAAACTGAAGTTTTACTGACTCACGGGTTGACAAAGATTTAAGTATCACTGACTCATAGGTTTACAGACTTTTGAGTTTCACTGACTCACGGGTGCTCAACTAAGGCTCAAGTTTCACTGACTACATGGCCTGACAAAAGCTCGAGTTTCACTGACTCACAGGTTTACAAAGAATTGAGTTACACTGACTCATAGGTTTACAGACTGAGTTTCACTGACTCACGGGTGCTTGACTAAAACTTGAGTTTCACTGACTCGTGGGTTGACAAACTGAGTTTCACTGACTCACGGGTGGTCAACTAAAACTTGAATTTCACTGACTACAGGGGTTGACAAAGACTTGAGTTTCACTGACTCACAGGTGCTTGACAAAGACTAAAATTGTACTGACTACAGGGCCTGACAAAAACTCGAGTCTCACTGACTCGTGGGTTGACATAGGACAAAGTTTCACTGAGTCACAGGTTTACAAAGAATTGAGTTACACTGACTCACGGTTGCTTGACTAAAACTCGAGTTTCACTGACTCGTGGGTGGTCAACTAAAACTTGAATTTCACTGACTATAGGGGTCGACAAAAACTGAAGTTTTACTGACTCATGGGTTGACAAAGACTTGAGTATCACTGACTCATAGGTTTACAGACTGAGTCTCACTGACTCACGGGTGCTTGACTAAAACTCGAGTTTCACTGACTCATGGGTTGACAGGACAAAGTTTCACTGACTCACAGGTTTAAAAACTGAGTTTCACTGACTCGTGGGTGGTCAACTAAAACTTGAATTTCACTGACTGCAGTGGTCGATAAAAACTGAAGTTTTACTGACTCACGGGTTGACAAAGATTTAAGTATCACTGACTCATAGGTTTACAGACTTTTGAGTTTC